>NC_069502.1:1013020397-1013062897 GCF_027579735.1 Bombina bombina
GGAAAACATAGAGTAGCTTAGGGAAATAGATCATTTTTATAAGTCCAACCCTCCCTGATAGTGACAGAGGCAACAGAGTCCACCCTTTAATTAAATTGTCTAGTTTCCTAATTAAGGGACCATAGTTGATGGAGTACCATCTGCGTGGGTCTACGTGCAGTGTAATGCCTAAATATTTGAAGTTTCCGTCCACTATTGTAAAGTCATTTCCGGAAATTTGCTTTCTACCTTTTGACAGTAACCAGAGTAATTCAGTTTTGTCAGTATTGATCTTGTACCCAGAAACTAGACTGAACTCACTGATCGCTGCCAGCTTTGGGATATTCCTGTGGGGGTCTTGTACAAATAGTACCATGTAATCTGCAAATAACGAGACATGTAAGGCCGACTCACCTATACACATTCCCTGCATTGTTTGCCTAATTTTGACTGCCAGTGGCTCTATGGCCAAGTCGAAGAGGAGTGGGGAAAGGGGCCAGCCCTGTCTAGTGCCTTTGTGAAGCATAAAGGGTCGGGTAGGTGTGCCATTAACTAAGAGAGATGCCTGTGGAATTCTATACAGATTTTCAACAGCTTTAACAAAGGCGCCCTCAATACCAATTTTACCCATGGTAGTGTATAAATGTTCTCACAAGACCTTATCAAAAGCTTTTTCAGCATCTAAAAATAATAAGGCTGCCTCTGTATGTTTTGCTGTACTCGATTTGTGTTGTGCTACGTTCCAGTAGTATTTAATAATTGTTTGGACTCTTCTAACATTAAGCACTGAGGATCTCCCTTTTACGAAGCCTGTTTGGTCTTCATGAACCAACAATGGGAGAATATTAGCTAGTCTGTTTGCTAAAATTTTTGTCAAGATTTTATAGTCCTGGTTGAGCAGGGAAATGGGGCGATATGATTGCGTTAGGAGGGGATCTCTACCTTCCTTCGGGATAATACTTATCTTGGCTTCCGTAAATCTGGGGGAGGATCTAACCTCATCTCTGACTAAACCATTGAACAACCGTTCCAGGGCTGGGCTTATATCCATTCCCATTATCTTATAGAACTCTGCCGGCAGGCCATCTGGCCCTGGAGTTTTTTCTAATGTTAAATCTTTAATCGTGGCCAGAATCTCAATTTGGGTAATGGGGCAGTTAAGTTTATATAGTTGGGTACGATCTATTATTGACAAATTCAACTGTTCCCAGAATCTGTCCTTATCACTAGGCTGTACCTGTTGTGGTGAGTAGAGGTCTGCATAAAAGTCAGTAATGCCTTTTGGATGTCCTCCTCCTTATTTAACACTACATCCCATTGTTTAATTGCTAAAATAGGGTTTCTTTTGTTCAACGGTTTCGTCATTCTAGGTAGCAGTTTCCCGGTTCTATTCCCAAACCTATAATATCTAGCCTGTGTTTTAGCGTGGGCCTTATTGGTTTGCTGAAGTATATAATCGTCTCTAGTATGTTTGATTTCCGTGTATTTGAGTCTATTGTGGGGGTTAGGGTTCCTGAGATATTTGTTCCTAGCATTCAAAATCTGTGCTAATAGGAGCTCTGATTGGGCTTTACTCTTTTTTTTATGTTTGCAGCATAAGCAGAAATGACCCCCTCAAAACAGCCTTAGCTGCTTCCCAGAACAGGAGTGGACTATCGACATGCGTGTCATTAAGCTATACATATGCCAACCATTCTCCCAGTATGTGTCTATAAAAGTTGGGGTCTTTGTATAAGTATGTTGGAAATACCCATTTGTTAGTTTTCCCCCGAGTGGGACTAGCTTGTATCTTAACTGTCACCGGATCATGGTCCAAAATTGTTATTGGATCTATCTCTGCGCTCACCACTCTGGGACATAACTCTGTGGCTACAAGAAAATAGCCGTCTAGCCATAGTGTCTTTTGCTACTGACATGCATGTATAATCTTTCTGTTCAGGATATCTGGCTCTCCAAACGTGTTGTAATGCTAGGGTTCTCTTGAAAGTGTGAAGCAACAAAGATTATTTTTTGGAATTTCTAAAGCTTTGAGGGGTGGCGGTTTTCTTATTTGGGTTGTGGAATCTGTCTGCAGGGGCTTGGGGAGCAATATTAAAATCCCCTCTGATAATAACGGGTACTGTTGTGAATTGAATAATCTCCGCTTGTAACTCCCTCCAAAAGTATTGTTTCTGTCTTTGTGGTCCATACACTCCCACCAAAGCAAATGGCATTCTCTGAATTTCCAATTGAAGCATTACATACATTCCCTCCTGATCTATTAGGGTTTTAGTGATAGTGTATGTTAATTTTTTCCTAAATAAAATAGCTACCCCCCCTAGCCCTTTTTGACTCGCATGAAGTATACACAACCTCTCCCACCCAACCCTGCCTCAACTTCTGGTGTTCAAGTTTCGACAAATGGGTCTCTTCTAACACAGCTACGTCAACTCTTCTAGAATGTAGGTAGCGTAAGATGGATCTGCGCTTTTGCAGAGATGTTATGCCACCTACGTTCCAGCTCATAATATGTAGACTATGCATGATCCCAATCTAATTTGGTGAGTGTGCTATAAGGTGAAGATGTACCTCTAAGTGAACCTGGTGACATAAAGTGTATGAGGAATTTTAAATCTCTTGAAAGGGTTTTACCATTGGGTTTTAGAATAGGGACATTTCCCCCAGTCCAGGAGTCCCGGGGAAGGAGGAGAGCACCATGCCAACTAAAGAAAAAAACAACACAATCAGCAATAATAAAAAAAAAGAATTAACAATCAAGGTAACAAGCAAGTCTCAGCAAACAGAGCCAATTGGCTGCCATTCATCATAGTACCTTCTCAGCACCTAGCTCAGTCACTGAGCAAAGACTAACGCACCATCGCACTGCACTTTACCTCCTATAATTGGTTTACTCTGGTTTTGTAGTAATATCTTTCCTCCTTCTCACACTAAGCCAGACCCTTACCTTTGACTTTATATTTAGGACTACCTCTGAGGGTGTTAAAAAGACCTCCTCCCACCCAAGTCAGGGAAGTTCACCAATCAGTTAGCTAAGTCTCTCCTCCCTGCTACAACTATTCCGTCCCAGCGGCAGCTTATAACCTGCAGTATGTAATCCTTACCATACATCCTCTGATAAGGGGTAAAATTATATGTGTTTATATTATTGAAAGCTGGGCGGACATTTAATAAGTCAGGGCAAGCAAACCCACTTAACAAAGTTGTCTCTGACAGATAAGGGCGATAAATAACAGAACTTACTAACCTGCTACATCTTCTAAAAGCAACACTTATTTCCCAGTGACAATCCCTAAAAGGTGGTTCCCATGAGGTGCCCTTTTTTTTAACGCAGTGTAAGACAATACAATAAACTGAGTGAACCACACTTCTGATTAGCAGAAATGCCACAGTTTTAACAATTTAAAGTCAACAGCAACTGAAAACAAGATAGATATGGGGCATGTTCATTTTCATAACATCCTCCATATGATTTGACTCAAAGTGCTGTATTGTCCCTCGGGCCAATTTTACAAACCTCTTCCCCATCAGTTCAACACAATGATCTGAACATATTACCAGTCTCTTAAGTAGTAAGCACCACCACCTCAGGTTTCCTTGCCAGCCAATTCCTGCTCGAACCTCCGGAACTTCTGTAGCTGTCTGGGATCATCAAAAAATGTAATACCTTGCTGGGTCTGGAGCTTGAGATTCGCTGGGAACAGTAAGGACACAGAGTGTCCCACCTCAATCAAAGTTTTACAGTAGGGAGAGAACTCTCTCCTTCTCCTAGAGATCTCTGCTGAGTAGTCCTGAAAAACGAGAATCTTCTTCCCCTCAATGATCAGAGGAGAACATTGATGGTAGACTCTCAGAATCAGAATCTTGTCCTTGAAGTTTAGGTAACGTATCATCACCTGTCTAGGGCCTCTGGCAGACTTTGGGTCTTGGTTGATATTACCCACTCTGTGGGCTCTTTCAGCTACACATGGTATACTTTCTGGTTGTAATTTCAACAGAGCAGGCAAGGTTTTTTCTGCGAATTGCAGCAGGTCAGTATTCAAAACGGATTCTGGTAGGCCCACAATGCGTAAGTTATTCCACGGTGAGCGGTTTTCGAGGTCGTCAATTTTTTCAAACAGCAACTTATTTTGGGCCTCCAGAGCTGCTACTTTGTTGGAATTTTCTCGTTGCCTAATTTCTCTGTCTCCCACTCTTTGCTCAATGTGTTGGAGCCTAGAGGAGAATGATTCCATCCCTGTCTGCCACTGCTTTATTTTGGGCAAAAATAGCGCTGATATCTGGGATACTATAGGGTGAGTTTCTGATGACACCTCATCTCCAGCCTCTGTCACCATAACATCAGCAGCATGAACCTCCACCACAGATTTGGCTTTTTTATCTTGGTGTTTCTATCTGCCCGACATTGTGCCAGTGGTCTTCACAAAGCTTGTATAGTACCTCTGCATGCACTATATATCTGTTCAGATTGGAGCTAATAACCAAAAAGCAGGCTGTAAATGGTTGTTTGATCAAGGCCAGAAAAGGGGGAAATAACCAATACACTCTTGGATGTTGTTGTTAATGTCCTTTAGTGACACAGCTGGGGGACAATCGAATGGTGGAGGGTTTAGTGCAGCGCCAGAAATTTACTTCATTTCTAGAGTCTTTCCATCCTTCTCATAGCCATACAGAGACACACAAAAAGTCCACATCACCAAACCTTTTCTCCCTTTATCAAACTTTCAGTGCGTGTTCAGCTAGTGCGATATAGGCCTCTGTGGTGTGGCACAGTCCTCCCTGGGGGCACGTGTCCTTCTTATAATTCCTGTACTGATCAGTCCCTTAGAAGTAAAGCTGTCGCTTCCTTTTTTTTTTTTTTTTGTTCCAATAGGGGTTAATACTGTTCCGCTCTAGGTGCAGGCCTGACTGCCACGTGGCCAACTATCTGCTCTGAGGTGTTTGGGATTAGAGCTGAACTGCTTTTGCACTGAAGTGTGATGCGATGCTGGGATTTACTTTTGCATCTAATAGATATGGGTCAGGTCTGTGCATAAGTTGTAAGTATAGATATGCAGTGAACTTACAGACTTCTCTGACGCTGTGGCGCCAAGATGGTGGTTCTCCTTCACTCAGCTCCCGAGTCCCAAAGCTCCAGCACCCCTCCGGCTTGTCAACGATCTCCTTAGTTGCTGAGGAGAACCGGGTGCTTGCTGTGATCTTGACAGCGTTAGGGAGTGAGCACTTGTAGCGCCGCAGCCGCGGCATCTCTCATCAACAATTACGCCGTTCCGGTGGGGGAGCCATTGGCTTTGGCTCCGTGCTGCATAAATGTCCAGACCCGTCCAGGTGACTATCTGTCAAGGCTGGCAAGCTTTTTGGGTGAAAGCGGTGCAGATATAAGTAGGTTAGCTGTCTATATCCACGGAGCTCCTTCTTCTTGCGACCGCTTTCTATGCCTGCCCACCGTAAGTGGTTTCATTACTTTTGTTCGGCATGACCACAATGTTATCTATATAACACACGTGAACTAATGCCCTCTAGCTGTGAAAACCTGTCAAAATGCCCTGAGATAAGAGGTGGCCTTCCAGGGCTTAGAAATTAGCATATGAGCCTACCTAGGGTAAGCTTTCAACAAAGAATACCAAGAGAACAAAGACAATTTGATGATAAAAGTAAATTGGAAAGTTGTTTAAAATTGCATGCCCTATCTGAAGCATGAAAGTTTAATTTTGACTAGACTGTCCCTTTAAGTCCACTTGGTCAGTCTATGACAAAGGCCAATTACTGCATGAAACTGAGCAAATTTTGTTTGAAATTGTTGGCTTTCTATAGACTGGCAGTCCTCAAGACCTTGAAAATTGTAAGGAAACCCATTCACCATTTTTTATTTATCTATTTTTGTGTTAGCCTATGGAAGAAAAATATTGCTTATATGGCAATATTTCTTTTAAAACATTTCTACAGAACAATAGATTTTATAAATACCAATCTTTATAAAATGTGCATGGACATAATTTCAGTGGGGCAAAGTATTGGTAGCTCTATTTGATGGAAATAAGCACTGTAGATATATATTTTAATTGTCTAAGTAGTATTAATGTAATATTGCTCATGCATACCCATAAAAAACTAGTAAATATCTTTAATTCTAACATGTGCAAATTAATTTTACACTATAGATAATGTTTTTATTTTAATTAAAAAGATTATGATAATCCAATAACAATTTCATATTTCTTTTATTAGATAATATAATATATTATTAGATGTTAGATATTATTAATATTAGGTAATATTATATTTTATTGTCATCTGAAAATTAAATGTATTTAATTGTTGTGATTTGAAATAGATAATTTGATTTTGGATGTCCTTGTGATCTGAAATAGATTATTCAATTTTGCTTTGTACAGTTAGAAAATCAAGTTAAAGATGAGACTTATACATAGTATATATTGCCTGGCCAGCTAACGAACCAGCCACAAAATCAGATATCCAGACAGTGTAACATTATTATTTATTATTTTAATTGGAAATAGCTAAGCTGCTAAGATAACATTTTCTCTTTAATTAAATAACTTTATTTTAAAATAGAGGATTTAGAGATTTTAAAATTGATAACATATAAAATGGAAAATTGCAATAGAAATTCTGATATAGAAATAAAGCCTGAAAAGCTTAGAAGATAGAGCACCCTAATTACAAATAAATGTCAAAATCACATCTGAAATTTTTATTTAAAAACATGGTTTAATTATTCGTTAAATAGAAATGTGAAAGTCTGAATCTCAAAAAAACTGAAAAAAACCCCGAAATGAGGAATTTTTACATTTTGGAATAAGATTATTTTTTTGCCATTTATTATATTTATTGATAATCACTGATATCAATACATTGCACATAATAATTCCTAGCATTTGTGAAAAAAAAGTCTGGAATCAATGTAAAAAATAAACATACTTATTTGGAGCATATGGCATACAATAAATTAATAAATCCTTACTAGGCAGGACCAGACATATTAGGTGCAAAGAGTAGGGTAAATTCTTTCTTGCGCTGCTAGTTTTGTGAGGTAAGCTTAATCTCCTGTGATATTCCCCCTTTAAATATCTGGTGTAGTGAGTTGGAAAAGATGTGTGGTTTGGAGATATAGCGCAAAGAGTGCTTAAACCTCTATAGATTTACTCTGAGAGCAAATCCCAACTAAAATTAATATTAGTGTGCATAAAATTCAATATGTTATGACAATTTTTTTTTTACCAAGGTGTTACAATTCATATGTATCTTTGTGTTTCTATGATTTTCTATTCAATGTAAAAATATACAGTTTGAATAGCGATATAAAATGCATTTATTATATAAAAACAATAAAAGTCAGATAATCTGGGTATTTTGAATCGTATGTATAAAAAGCTGTTGGCCGATCTGTTCGACAAAAATAGTTCAGGGTACCCCACTATGTGGTAAAAGGAGAAGGGCCCAATGGCACCACTGAGTGTAAATAGGGAATATAATTATTGATACTAATAAATGCTAATAATTGAGGAAAAGAGCATAACTCATAGTGCTGTGTACTTATACATGTAAAGAAACAAAAAGGAGATCAAGTCTCCTGAGGGTTGTACACATAGATAGCACTCTTATTCCCACAAGTGGAATTATTGACTGAGTTACAAATTAGCGGATATGTGGGATAAATTAAAACATAACTTTTATTGGACTTTGATTTAAACTAATGGAAATGACAATACAATTAAAAACCCAGGAATTTAACTTCAAGGGGAGGGTACCCCACTAGTAAAAAGTGACCTCAATCTCTGTTATCGTTTGAAGTTCTGTATAATGGGTTAAGTCTATATTATAAATGGTTCTGATGGTATTTGTCTCCTTTTTCAATGTTATTACAATGACAAAGTGTTGTCCATGTTAATACATCTATTGTCGAAAAACCGGAGGTTTTTAGTGTTATGAAGTCTTTCTCCCTTTTAAATGGAAATATCCATAAGGTTTAAAATAAGAAGTCAATACTCACTTCTGCTGTAGAGCTTACCATGCACACCGGTCCTGGAGCTTATCAGTTGACTTCTTTTGTATCTGTCGTAATGTGTAGCAGGTCTGTGTCTTGAGGAGGGATTCCTCTGCATTGTTTCTTCTGCTCTGTGGTTCTGCGTGTGCTCACTTCGGATTTTTTATCCCCAAAAATCTTTGGTAAGTTTTAAGCAGTTCAAGCTTGAAAAGTGGAAAGTAAATTATTTGCAAGCAAGTGAAATTCAATGCAAACTTACTTCAGGACTTCTGGTATCATGACCGCATTAACTTCTCCCCATAGACTTCATTAGCACATAAAAGGAAATGTTCATACATAGTACTTTGCAAAAGTATTAAGCCACCATTAGATTTGTTGTTTTAGCAACAGTATAATGACCATATATAATTATTTCTCAGTCTCTTTATTATAATACAACCAGAAAATAGAGGATATTTGTATGCAGTATTAAAAAACTGAAAAAAAAAATCTGAAAAACAGCTTCTATGGGCTGAAGTGGCAAGTATTTAGTGTGACTTTCCCTTACACTTGAGCAATAGTAGAAGCCTGGCTCTCGTAAACATACATTGAATGGAAACCTAATTAATGTCATTGCTAACACCTGTATTTGTCCTACTATTTCATGTCAAAATGATTGCTGTGAAATAGGTTTATTACACCAGGTTTGTGCAAGACATGTTTGAGCATTACATAAACATGTGATATGAGTTTAATTAATTGGAAGCTTGCTAATAAGACCAACTTTCAATCACATCATTCCATTTAAAATGCCAAAGATCATATAATTTGACAGACATAAAATCATGCTTTTGCATCAGCAAGGACACTTCCATATGAAATAAGCAAACAAACTGGATACTCAAGATGTGGTGTTCAAGCTGTTATAATGAAATTTGAAGAACTAGGAGAGGTCAGGGACAAAAAAAAAAGGACTGGAAGGCCAAGAAAACTTTCAAAATCTGATGAGTATTGTCTCAGGTTTTTTTTTTTTTTTAAGAGTCCAGCAAGGACCTGGCTCAGCATCTAGCAGCTTCATTGGGATGCCAAGTTCACCCTTCTACAGTCTGAAGAAGCCTGATCAGGAGTGGTCTTTGTGGAAGGGTAGCAGCCAAGAAACCACTTTTTTTGGCAGTGAAACAGGGTGAAAAGGCTAAGATATGGTAAAGCTTACAAAGATTGAAATAAAGATCAGTGGAAAAGAGAATGATGGAGTGATGAATCCATGTTGGAAATATATGGGTCCAATTGTCAACAATATGTGAGAAGAAGAATTGAAGAGAGATGGAAGTATGAGTGCTTGCGGCCTTGAGTGAAACATGATGTAAAATCTGTCCTGGTTTGGGGCTGCATTTCTGCCGGTGGTGTTGGCAATATTGTCCAAATTAAGTACAGACAGGTTTTAATTCATCATGACATTCCTTCTGAAAAGTGCCTGATTGGGAATGGTTTCATTTTTCAGCATGATAAAGATCCCATGCACACTGCTAATGTAGTAAAATCATATTTGGAAAGAAAAACAGGTGATAAAACAGTATGGGATCACCTGGACAGAGAAATAAATAAAATACAACCTAAATCTAAAGTTAAGTCTATAAAGTATCTATACCAGAAGATTACTTCAGAAAACTTCAGGAAAGTCTCCCCAAAAGAGTTCAAGATGTGCTTAGTGCGAAGGAAGGTACCATTAAATACTGAGTTTTGCCTGAAGAAGTAATTTTGTTCTTAAAATTGTGTTTTTTTTTAAATATTTTGTGTAGATATTTCCTGTATTTTCTGTTTGTAACTTAATAAAGAGACCGAAAAATAAATATGGATGGTCATTAAAACTTTATTAAAACAACAAATCTAATGGTGGCCTAAGACTTTTAAAGTGAGCGGGTGTTGGAAAAAAAGGCACTGAAAAGTGCCTTTACATTGCGGTCTATGGGGAAGTGTTCTCTATAAATATATATATATATATATATATATATATATATATGCTTATACATATATATTTATGTGTTTATATGTGTTTATACACATATAAACACATAAATATATATGTATATATTCATATACATATATATTTTAAATTTGCTGCGCTTAAATTCTGTGCCATGTTTGATGGCATCAGAACGAGGCTCCAATTGAAACCTATGGAAATGCGCTTGTGAGCACAATGCTTCCATGCAATAAGAACTTGCGATCGCGTTCGCATTGTAGGTCACTTCTAATACCAATGCACAATTGCATGGGCTTCTTTTACTAGTTTAGCGCAATATCCACATGTAATATCAGCTCTCTTATCTCACTAAAGGAAAGAACACAAGTTGTTTGCTTTTTTCTACATAATCTGTTTATTTTTATATTTACTTTAATTCTTTCTTTTTTTTAACTACACCTTTTTTTCAAATCTGTTTTGTTTTTTAACATTATTTATATCACATTGTATAAATAATACCTAATCACATCATGTAGTACTTAATTCACTGTAGTTGTGAGTTACAGTTCAAAATATTGGTAATTTTAATTAAGACCTAAATGCTATAAAACTATATTATGGAATTTAATTAGGCAGCAATAAAAAATCGAGTAAGAGTTTTTGCTGCTCTTAAATTACTGTATATTTTTTTACTATGAAAACACATCTTTCATGTTCCTGCATGAACTTTTCATCTCAATTTTCTTTATGTGGATTTTGCTTAATTTCTCTTAAATTGAAATGTTGAACTGTTTCCATAAAATGAAATATGTCCTTAAGAAAATAAGTAACAAAAATGAAAATATTTTTAACAATACCACACATGTTATTTAAATGTAGATGCTTATAATTGTGATATTTTGCAGTATGTATCTATAAAATCATTTCAATTTAACAACAATTTAATTTTAAAAAAGCATAAATTATATTTGTTGTTTTCAAAACATAAAACTACAATTCCATTTTTAATAGAGAACAATTTGCTTCTAATATGACTTGCATCATTAAAGAAATTAAATTATTTGGTCAATTTTATCTATTTACAGGTATGGAGGAAAAACAAGGTTAAATACTCATTTCGGAAGTAATAAGGTTTGAACAACATAACACAGTCAATCATTTCATGTGATCATTATCATGTTTTCATGTATCCCTCTTTCAGCTGAAATTAGAATACTTTGATTGGTAAAGAATAGAACTTAATAGATATCCTTCCCATGGGGCTTGTAATAAAATGGAAAAAAAAGAATCTTAAATAATCAGAAAGTATGTCTTTGACCCTTTGTCCTTTGCATGTAGTTGCAGCGATACAGTACTTGGAATTTAGAACTGTGTAACAGGACTTCAGGGAATCATGGCATTTCAAAAGACAGTTGGTATTTTACTTTTTAAACATGACTTTACTTGAGATCTAGTGTGATAACTAGTTATGTCGAGCAATGTGGCCTTCAACTCAATTAAGCTATTTCTTCAAGGATATTGAATACCCTTCCTGAGGTTTATGGATTATCTGAATGTATTAACTCTTTCATAGGACTTACATCTTCTTGTTATTCCAAATGGAGGTTCAGATAAAAAACTGCCCATATTAAAAAAATACATTTATCACAAATGTAATAAAATACAATGAAAAACTATTTTGCATATTTATGTTATTGATAAATATGACCCATAGAGACTAACCATTCCACATTGCAGAGGTAAAGTTTCATAAGTGATTTCAAAAGAAAGAAATGTTCTACTGTAAGTAGGTAGCAACAACCACAACATATGTACTATATAGCTATACTCAACAGTGGTACTTTTTACATGGTAAGCAACTTCAGAACTCCTTAGTAGTTAAAACAGAAGATATGGGGGGGGGCGTGTCCGACCAGCGACCAAGATGGCTGCCTTTTAATTCAGGGGAACATTGGAGCTGATAAACCTGCTGTTTATCCCCCCTCAGATCAGCAAATCCTATTTGTATTCAAGAGATAAGTGAAAAGCTATATTTCTGGAACAATTCTATGTGATTAACTCACATTAACTTGCACAGGCAGACCGGATTAGAAGAGGTGCACAGCAGAGGTCTTACTACGCCCTGGACCTCTCTCTACCCCCCCTATTATTCTGATAGTTCTGAAAACCCAGCCAGTTGAGCTGAAGATTGTGCTTTTGAATTGCTGGACATTTAATTTGTGGCCACTACTTTATTTGGAGAGCAGAATCATATGATCGCATAAAATTACTAATATGGCGGCGACAGACGCATGGGAGCAGCGCATACAACTCCTTATGGATCAACAATTCTGTGAGCTGAAACAGAGCCTGCAAACAATATTGCATATACCGACCCAAGACCAGATACGGCTGTTGAAGTCATACAATTTACCCACCCCAAGATCGGAGTACAGATCCTTTGCTAGTGACCGGAGGGTTACGAGTTACTCGTATCAAGCAGAGAGCCTGCAAGCAAAGCCCGCTATACAAAGCCTTCCTCAAACTGAAAACAATGCATTAGATGGGACCCAACGCTACATCTTTGAGAAGGAAAGTGCTTTGAAAGGCAAAAAC
Organism: Bombina bombina; assembly: GCF_027579735.1. Classification (NCBI taxonomy): domain Eukaryota; kingdom Metazoa; phylum Chordata; class Amphibia; order Anura; family Bombinatoridae; genus Bombina; species Bombina bombina. The sequence continues at coordinate 1,013,032,919 of NC_069502.1, forward strand.
AGTGTCTATCCCAATGGAAGATCCGTAACAACAGGGCTTAACATGCCGATAGTGCACTGGTACGCGGCTGTACAGATAACTTTTAGTAGAGTATTGGATTCTTTGTTTTCAACACATAGCTACTCAGCAATGGTCGCTATGCCTCCATTAGAAGAAGCAGGAATATGATTGCAGAGACTCTCTACTACGGCTCTGTCTAAAGCCGGAATCGGATAAAGGGTTAAGGTAGTATGCGGATGTCAGCAGCATAAGCGGTATAGAGACATTCTGAAAATGGGCATGCATGGATATAAGACTCTATTACCCACTATGCTACTTTTAACTGTTACGATCATATCATGCCCTCTAAGGACAATCAAGTCACGCTTACTCACTTCCAGGCTAGAATAATTTCTGCCCTAATGACGGCGACTGAGCCTGATATTTGGCAGCCTAGTCTAGTACTTGTTATGGGGGTTATTTTTTCTGCTTAGGTATAATAGTGTATATGGCATGTGTCTGTCTATGTACTGATTACATTTGTCCCCATTACCATGCCATCAGTTTACTATATCTTGCACCTAATGCAGGTCAAAATCCAGATAAGTCCTATTTATGATTCTATGCTCATTTGGTATTAGTGTGCATTTGTTATGCTCCCTTTTCACCTTTTTCTTGTGGCCACCTATTATTTATTTAGTCATTTTATCTATTCCTACAGTACTACACTAGAACATGGGGGAATTTGTAGAAATTTATGCAATTTATTGCTCATTATATAGATTTTATATGGTGAAATAAGCTAAACCTACTTGTCTGCATGCATATATCTCTCAAAATATGGCTAAGGCTAGTCAGAGAGCCTGAATAGTCCAAATTTTGCTCCCTCCATCTTGTATATTAAAATGAGGCTATAGGACCCTGTTCTACATTACACAAAATAAGAAAATACAGATTCATAATCTGAGATCCAAGAGTGGTCTCTTACTGATTATAGTTGCCTTCTATTTTGTAACATTTTCTTTTATGGTAATATGAGGTCCAAGAGTGACCTTAAAGGATTCATTTTTAGGAGGCAGATAGTTTCGTGGGTATTAAGTGTGCATATTAAGTTTACAGATATCTTGTGCTCATGATCTGGGAAAAATGAATTCATTACAATCATTTTGTTCTTTATTTCCTTTCTTGTATAACTTGTATTGACATATATGTTGTGTGTACCCTTAATGAATCTTAATAAAAATCTTAAAAAAAAAAAAGATATGAATAAACAAAAATATATACAATTTTAATTACAAACCATTTCAGTAGGTATACTAATAATAATACACTGATAAAACAATTATCACAATAAAAGACCAGAAAAATGAATAGCAAATAAATAAAATAAACCATTAAATGCATAAGTTGTGAATCTAGCCTCAATTGATCATAAAAACCCCAAGAACCATAAATAAAAAGCAAATCATTGTAATAGAAACCAGTCATCAATCTCAAACTACACCATATTAAAAATAATATATATATGTGTGAGTCTGAGGTGTAATATGAATGTCACTTATATCAAATTATAGTCACTCCAATAGTGTATCTCACCTTGATGGAAGAATTATTTTTGCATTATTATACTGAAATTAATGAGTAATATAGAAAGTAACATGGCATAAGCTTCTGAATTCTTCATTTTACAATAATATACTCTCCGTTGATCACGAGAGGTCACTTTTGAACCCAAAACAAACACATATGTCAGTGAGGAGAAAATATATGTAGAGCAATGATATAGGCATGTGTTATATCATTAATAGCTTTCACAATTAACTAATTAATCAGCCTTATATGGGCCATTTGCTATAAGTCAAACTGGCAAATTGTATTAGTCAAATCAAAGACCCTATAGTGTATAATAACACCAAGGGGTTATAAGTTTTTCAGAGGGTAAACACTGCTTAAGGCTGAACCATGGGGGGGGGAGAGGAGAGTGTTGAGAGCCAAAGGCAGATAACAAAATAAAAGTCTATCTTGAAGTGGTATTGCATCTCTTAGGCTCTAATAGTACAAAGGGTGAGGGGTGGGCTAAGTATAAAAGAATACTGCAAGTTATGAGTTGGTAGTGGTATTATTAGACAGTGGAAATAGTGGTGGAAGGAGCCTCATACCTCTAGGAGACCCAACTCCCAAACACATTTGAAAGCTAGTGATTATTTAAATAGAGGGACTCCCCTGCCCTGACTGCAGACAGCTGGTCCCACATATATTTGTTTAAACTAGCCACAAGCACCTAACTTCCACTAGTTCAATATATCCAGCACCTACTTTAGCAGAAACAAATCTGAATATATATTTGTAGAAATTGCTAATGGGCTTAGATATATAAAGGGGGACCGTAATCTGGTCTACTAATTGGACAGATCTACTAAGGGAAGTAAAGTAGTGGACCTCTAATGGGGTGAATAGCTATCTTCAGGAACTGGATTATCAGTTTCAGGCTTAAATATTATTGTACAGGAGTAGGATATAAAGTAATTGACCCCTATGTCATGAAACTGTGTGTTAAAAGATAAAATTTAGGAGGATGCTCGCTTTTATGATTAGTACCAGCACATTCAGGGTATTTCTTCTAAGGTACATTATGAACATCATTTAAGAGAATATATGATTAAGTTTGTACTTGTAAATAAAGCATTGCGCTGAATATCTGGCAAAACCATACCCTTATAAACAATTGTGGTGTAATTTTAGTTATCATATGATTTATTGTCAGGAGTAGGTAGGGCCAATGAGCATTGATGTTGGTTACTATAGGCTCTCACTCCTCCTCGCTGGCAAAGGAGGAGAGAGAATATAAATTTCTATTTTGAAGGAGGAGACATCAAAGAACATCATGCCTCTACATAATTTTGGTCCACCTTCACCTGAACAATTTACTTGTGTGTATTAAATCTGGTCACTGCATGTTAGTGTCATGAGAGCTGAGATAAGGAGTGACCATCTATCCGACTCCTCTCCTGATACAGCAGGATCTCCTACACAGCTGTGAACCCTGTGCAAGGGCTGTCATTTAAAAAAAACAGCACGATTTGTCCAACATATATTGTCTCATTTCAGTACATGTAGGGTCCTCAGACTTGAATAAAGGCAGGGTAAGACATTCTGCTCTAGAAATGAAGTTGAGCCCAAGATACAAGACCATTACCTGTGACACCCCCGGGGCTGGCCTCAAGTTATCAGAAATACAGCTGTTCGAGTAGTTTCCCCACTTAGAGTAAGTAACAATGGTGATGTCTTCTGAACCATGAGATGCGTTACTTCTCTGTTCCGCCATATCTGGATTACCTGGAGTGTCGCCGGTCTCACATGCTGTCAGCTTGCTCTGGGATGACTCTGTAGCAGTTCTCAGTACCCCAGTGAGATCCTGATAATAGCTGTCTAGAGACACGAGTACAATGCAAAGCATGCCAGCAATCTGCCGCTCCATAGTGCAGGGTAATGGGGCTGCAAACTTTATGCACATCAGCGTTCTATATGTAGTGATAGGGACTGCTTGCTTCTTGCCCTTATATATTTTATAGATAACTATCTCTGTTGTGAGCCATATAATCAATGTTAGTTGGTGCTGACAAAGCATATAGAGGCGTTTGCTTCATGTATTTCTCTGTTCTCGGCTCGATATGTATCCGGCCGCCATGCGGTAAAATACAGGCCTCATAGGTTTCCGATTTTGTATATTTAAAGTGCTTGGTACTCACAAGGCACCAGATGCTAGCAGGTTTTAGTGATCGGCATCATGTGCTCTGCTCTACTGGTTCCTTTTTGAGTTTTGCCTGTACTTTTAAGCCGGCGCCATTGCTGATCTGCATTCTTGTGGTCTTCCACGGTTATCGAGGTGTACAGACGAGAACAAGGTAAATTGCACTGACCGCTACGATCCCTGCTGCCTCCTTAATGTGTTGCCTTCAGGGTTATAGGGATAGGGCATCGTAGTTCCCCTTTTTAGCATGTGCAACAGGAATCCTAGCATCGGAGCTCAGTTAACTTGCGGCCATTACGCTCCGAGGCCGGCTCCGCCCCCCACTTTTGCCTTTTTAAAACCATAGCACCTTCTTTTCATGTCCTGTATCTTAAATCTCTGTTACACTTACGAACCTGATAAGTCATTCTCAAATATCAAACGTATTTATGTATATATGCACAACACAATTTAAAAAATGTTCTCTAATTGCATTATGCCTTCATTAATCAAGTGAAATATGAATTTGTGTTTACAATATTCCTTTCCTTAGTCCATCATAAACCTTCATCATCATTATCAGCAGGAGTAGCTATCTTTCTAACATGGAATCCATATAGCCTTCAAAACATAGAATCTCATTACTCAGTTATATCAAACTCCTTATTATTAACTCACTCATCAACAATGATATTTCCCAACATTGCTATTTCATAAACAATGTATTAATTTAACTGGTTAGCCACTTCGACTTAATGCATGTACTTCCTCTGACAGCACAAATAACTTTACAGATTGACCATCTGAGATTGCTTTTTTGCTCATCCAAATTGGAAGAGGTGAATGGGGAAGAAATAACATATTTGAATCAGCAAAATGAATGTTACTTCACCCAGGAACCATCAATAACAATGTGAAATTTACTGAACTCTATTAGAAAATAAATAAATAAAAAAAGTATCCTCATTATAGCAATGGACCCAAGAGCTTACCACATTTTGTTATTACTAAGGTCAGTGCAATTCTCGAAAGGCAACTACCAATATTACCATTAATCAAAATAAGGAAAACTTTGTATAATTTACAGTGTCTGAATAGGGATTGTAGGGTATAGTGTTATGGGTTACTCAGGTGCCGAATCCCCTTCGTTGTCTACGGGTTATTATTGAAATAACGGACACGCTTGCTTTTTCTGTAAAAATGGATTTTAGTGAGAGAGCAGGGCAGGCTTTTCTACTGGGTTACAAGCAGATAACTGTACAGCATGATGGCGTGAATGGAATGTAGCCACATTCAGAGAAACATAGCAGAGTTATATAGGCAGAAATGGTTAACTTACACAAAAGGAATCACACACAAATGTACAGAAAAGGAAAATACTAATCTTAGCTATGTGATTAAAATATGACATCACACATACACAATTGGAAGGTGTATCTATCTACAACTATTCTTGGATTTATCAGATTTATCCCTTAGAGAAGTCCCTGTTTCTTGTTTCGGTTATAACAAATTACATACAGATACTTCAGTAAATATTAGCCACTGTCTCCTGACTGGCTATAATGGCACACAGAAAATGTTAGGAAGTACTTGGTCAGCTGCGGTCAGCTTCATTTTCACTGTAATTGCAAAACTATTGGAAATGTACCATTATATACATTTGCTCTTTATCCCACAAGCTATATATTTATATTTATTTAAAACAACTATTACCTGTCTGATTACAGTACTGAACTATCTGGTACTATGTATACAAAAGTAATACAAATGATTTAAAACTACCTTTAGGTTGCATGTATAAACTGTATTATGATATGTATATATTACCTAAATGACATAAGACGTTGTCTACACTTGGTGCATTTTACAGATGCAAATATACAAATTTTCTGAAATCAAAGCTATACCAAAATCCAAACCTCTCCAGGTTCCAAGCAGTTTGGATAAAGGGTTTTCTACCTGTATGATTATTTTCATTGTTTTATGTGTTATATATAGAAAAGAGCAAATATGTATATTATCCAGTGTTAATAATGATGCTTTCTAGGGACTTGTTTTAGGCTAATACACTGAGGTTATTGATAAACTACGCCTCTTTTTCTGTAAGCACATATACAAAATGTTCACACAATAATTGATATGGTAAATGTGTTGTATATCTATCATTGTGTCTATCTTTCTGCCTTTCTATATGTTGTCTGTCTATTTATCTATCTATCTATCTATCTATCTATCTAGCTAACTAGCTAGCTAGCTAGCTAGCTAGCTAGCTATCAATCTAAAACTATCTATTTCTGTGTGTGTTTGTTGGTTTGTTTATATTGATATATTTATAGTTGGAACATTTTATTTAATTTATTTTTTTAGCAACAATTTTCAAGCAACTTAAATGTTGTGTTGTAAATATAAATTAGGGGAAATGTGTGAAAACATTCTATGATTATATTTTAAAGTTTTGCCCATTATAGAAATAATTGTCATATGGGATAAAGTAATCTCTTTTTTTTAACAACTGCAGAAGGAAAGTTCAGTGTGAAAATGCTAATTGTTTTAATTATTGCTTTGCAAGTCAACACAGATTTTGCAAAGCCCAGAGCAAACGGGAAACAACATAAGTTGTGCCTGAAAAAAAGAACAAAGAGAATTTTTTATCAAAAAGTCAGACTGTCCTTGGAAATTAGAGACTGCTGATTGTGTGGTATGTGTGTGAGTTCAGTTTGGGATTTGATTCAGAAACATGCAGCCAGATTGTGTCTTGATAGCGCTAAATAAACTGCTTTAAGTCAAGGTCTTTTTGTTTAAAAAAACACCAATATGATGAAACCTTCCAAGATTGCTGATATAGTTATGGCATATTATATCAAAAGCAGCCAATTTTTCCATGACCTCTTATAGACATAGATTTGATTAGCACAAGGCCCCATGACAACTTTTAAGTATGCTTACAATTAATAAAAGTCTACATTAAACCTGAAAAATTAACATTTATATTACATTTGGAATGTATATACTGCATACAGATGTATTTACAATGCACACATACTGCTTAACATTATCTATCTATCTGTGTATGTGAATATGAATGCATCTATCTATCTATCTATCTATCTATCTATCTATCTATCTATCTATTATCTATCTATCTATCTATCTATAAACTATCTATCATCTATCAAACTATCTATTTGTCTGTCTGGTTGTCTGCCTTGTTGTCTATATGTCTAAGGTGGGGTAATCAGAATTAAGACATTAGACCCTATTCTCTAAAGCTTTTTTTTTTTAAGGTGAGGTTGTCTAAAAGATCCGTCTTCTACAAAGTCTTTCACATTATTCTGGAAATGCAAATTTTACCTTGAGAATTGTGTATCTTATATTCTACATTTATGTATGAGAAGTAGAGATACATAAATTATAAAATAGTGCTTAATAAAATTAGCACTTTAATTAAAAATTGAATTGAAAATATGTAGTAAAATTATAATTAAAGTATGCATTAAAAATCATATTAGTAGTCCACATTGAGCTAAATCCAGAGATGCTCATGAGGTTGCTAGGAAGCCTCATTGTAAAGAACAAAATTATGTATGAAAGTCACTGAGCATCACTTTACCTATATTTGTTAGTGGGCATCTCCTCCACTAAGATCTTTAGTTGCATTAAATTGACATTAAATTGACAGTCTACACCAGAATTTGTATTGTTTAAAAAGATAGATAATCCCTTTATTACTCATTCCCCAGTTTTGCATAACCAACACAGTAATATTAATATACTGCTTACCTCTGTAATTGCCTTGTATCTAAGCCTCCGCAGATTGCACCCCTATTTTAGTTCTTTTGACAGACATGCATTTTAGCCAATCGGTGCTGACTCCTAGGTAACTCCATGTGCGTGAGCACAATGTTATCTAAATGGCACACGTGAACTAATGCCCTCTAGTTGTGAAAAACGGTCAAAATGCATTCAGATAAGAGGCGGCCTTCAAGGGCTTAGAAATTAGCATATGACCTACCTAAGTTTAGCTTTCAACTAAAAATATCAATAGAACAAAGCAAAATTGATGATAAAAGTAAAATGGAAAGTTGTTTAAAATGACATGCCCTACATGCCCTGAGTTCCGGGGGAGGAGCACAAGCGTAAGGTCATGTAAACGCTTGCTCCCTGATTCCCAGTAAAAGCTGCTGGTAGCAGAAGTCTTGTGCCGAATGCCTTGGACCAGAGGCGGCTAACTTTTTTACAATTTTACCCAACTACCGGGACTCCTGCAGTGCCATACTATCGCACTGAACTGTACATAGCAACTACTTAAAGGACTGAGTCTCTTTATATTAATTATATATTTTACCTGCATATGCCTTTACCTTGCTGGAATAGAGGAATACTTTTCTGGACCACAGAGTTACTCCCGCCTCCTATTACCCGCATTGCGGGAGGGGGTCTGGTGTTAAATCAGAGGATTACTTCCCTTGGCTGACTTCCTTGATCAGGACACCACGTTCTGGGTAAACCTGTCTACCACGCTTTGGGTAAATCTGCCTACTCCCCTCCCACAACTGCAGCATGAGGGGGGTCTGTGCGCTAACACGCGTTACCTGTACACCCAAGCCTGGGTTTCTGCAATCCCACTCTGGCTCATCTGAAGCTTCTTGTTTTCGAGTGATCCCGGGTTTGGATGTACATACCTGGGTGGTCCTTGGCAATGAAGTGTCGTTACCTTGCGGCCTGATAAGATACTTGAAGATAAGGAGCAGCGCTGTGTTCCTCCCCTCCCACGGGTGCTGCGAGAGGGGGGCTTGCTTGAAATGGCCCCTGGTGTGGTCTTAGTTTTTCCTAGCCACAGGCGCTATTGCTCTGCATCGTCTACCTGCCAGGATTCTGGGTTTGGTCCGCTCTGTCAACCTGCCTCCTCTCACCGGTGCTGCATGAGGAGGCCCTGGCCTGCTGTCGTGGGCAGAGTAATTAGCCTGCCGACTTCTATGGACTGTGTCAGGTACTGTTATATCCTTCCAGGGCCTAATTTGAACCACACTTCTGTGCAATATTTGACACTATTGTTAATTGGGTCCTAGGGCGGAATACTTCCCCTATCTTCCCCTGCTGACTTTTGGGCTCTTAAGGAGTCACTAAACATTTGAGTTGACACGTCACAGGGGTGCTTCTCTAGGTATAGTCATCCTGGGCAAAAGATACCATAACATGTTTCTGTTTCCATGATACTCAAACAAAACCTTTATCTTTCAGGTCACCTAAAAGTTACAGTAGTGTCTATTTTTATAACTATCTGTTTCATAGTTGCTACAACTAATTTACTTTTTTTTCAGGATGGGTACAATTCACTACTGAAAAAATGTTATATTATGTCACTATCACTATTGGACACAATTGTCTGTATCTCAAGCTTAATATGTTAAGTCTTTTATAAACGACAATATCAATATTTGAAGCAATTCTCCTAAAACTAGTGTTGATATATGAAGAAGTTGCTAACATGTGTCCTCTAACATTAGTCATATCAGAATATAGTAATTAGTTAAGTAAAGTTGGGCCGTATATAATACAGTGTTGGGGTCAAAATAAGTGTGCTATAAATAATTTATAAGAAAACAAAACCTATACTTCAGCGAACACATGGGGGGATACTCATTTTTCTGGGCCTCTTAAATCTGTTATGAATTCTTCCCTCACGTGAGAGCCTATTGGTACATTTTTCATTTTTTAAACTATTATTCACTGTGTATAGATAAAGTTTTCCTGGTATTAAGAGTTTAACATTATAGCTGGAAAAGACTAAGTATAAATGTCTATGCAAACTCTAGTACTTGTGGAGTGTTGGGATTAATTGTGTATCATATATTTTGCTAGCTCATCAAACATAGGCAGAATAGAACTAATTAAACTAGTAAACATAGCTGGTGTGGGCCCAAAATATCTCTATCAATAAAAAAGCACCACTGAAAAAAAATGATATCTTCATTGAAAGGTATAAGGAGATAGAGAGAAGGTTTTCCAATAAAAGAAAGAAAAGGGAAAGGAGAGAGGTAAGAGGGAGAAAGGGGAAAAGAGGGAAAAGAAAAAAAAGAAAAAATACATATATATATCTTTCTCTTGCCTAGGACGTGACACTCATCTGCAAAAGGTTTTTTGGTATTTATATTCGCTGTGGTGATACCAAATAAAATTATTCACCAACCTGCCTGACTAGTAAGTTTTATTTATTTTTTTGGACTTCATAGTTTTCCCTTTTTTTTTTTCTTCTTCTTCTTCTTCTTCCTCACAGGTTCACGCACGTTTCCATCCCCCCCCCCCCCGGGTTTTTTTTTTCTCTCAATCCACGCTCCATTAGGGGGTTTTCCCCCCTCTTTTCCTTCCACAGGCTACTTTTCACTAATTGGGGTACTTGTTACTTCTCGTCTTCACTGTAATCTCACAAGTACATGGATACATTTTTTGTTGCACATTCCAAAACTTCTCCCTCAGTTATGGCAGCTAGGCATAGAGATAAGAAAAACAAGACCACTCTGAAAACCTTGGCGGATATACATCCTACCACTACCAATCCAATACAGATGAATGAATTGATAGACATACAATCACTTGTTGCAAGTATATCCGAAGCTCTGTCTCCTAAATTTGATGTTCTCAAGAATGAGATCAAACAAGATATTTTGATACTAATGAATGAAATTCGTCAATTTTCTAATAGATTGTCTGAGGCAGAACAAAGAATCTCAGACCTAGAGGACCTTACAAGAGGTCACAATACCAAGTTAGAGGATATAAATTCCAAGCTCCCAAATGCACAGAATAAGATAGAAGACCCGGAGAATCATTCCAGGAGGAATAATTTCAGAGTGATAGGGGTCCCTGAAGAAAAGCAATATGAAGACCTCAGCATAACAGTTACACTACCACCACTTTTACAAATCCCGCAGTCACAACCTCACATAGTACTAGAGAGAGCACATAGATTGGGATGGTTACCATCCGAGAAAGTGAACTACAGACCCAGGCCAAATATTGCTAAAGTATTAAATTACCAAGATAAACTCACCTTATTCCAATTCTTTAAAAAAAATCAACCTATATTTCTTGGCGATGCAACGATAATGCTTTTTCAAGATTTCTCGGCTGAGACATCAGCCAAAAGGAGAGAATTGGCCCCAATCTTTGCTAAACTTATTAATCAAGGATTCCGAGCTACCCTGCTTTATCCAGATAGATTGAAGATAATAATCAATAACCACACACATTTCTTCAAGTAAGCTAGAGACGCAGAAAAATTCATTGCTCAGACATTGCCCCCTTGGTAAGACAGGGATGGAGATAGGTAACTATTACTTAAGAATGTCAGGTTTAATGCTTGCTATATCAGTTCCTTTTAGGGTTGTCCCTTCGGCCATAGGTGATCATGGGCTAGAAGGGGCTGCAATGGGTATAAGGGGTGCCTGTGCTTTAGTGTGTGTTTTTTGTTGTTGTTTTTTTCTTCCCAATTGTGTTTTCCCTTCTTTTCCTTCTCGGTCATATCTGTTATGTTGGTTTTCTCTGGGTTGTGGTTTCAGCATTTTGAGTTTCTCCCCATATAAAGATTCATTCTTTTTTTTCCCTAGATGGTAGACGTGATAAGTAGATTTAAGCTAACCTCTTGGAATATTGGGGGTATTACATCTCCTATTAAATGAAAAACAATAATATCTCATCTAAGAAAAATAAGCACTGATATTGCCTTTCTACAGGAAACCCGTCTAAAATTGGAGGAAGTTCTTAAGCTTAAGTGCTCATGGGTTAAGGAAGTTATCTCTTCCTCCAGTGTACAAAGAAAAGGAGGGGTTGCGATTATTTTAGGAAAGAAGCTAAATTATCAAGTTCTCCATACTAATGCAGATCCAGAGGGAAGGTTCCTAATGGTAAAAATTAAATTAGCTAAGGTGTTATATACATTATGTCATATTTATGCCCAATGTTTTTAGTTTGCCTTTTTGGGAAACACTTCAAGCGAATATCATGACTTATGCGGAGGGTTACCTGATAGTAGGCGGGGATTTCAATATGGCACCACAATACCCTCTAGATAGATTAAGACAAAATCCTTCCTGTCTTAGAAGTAAAATATAACCTAGACTCAAAAATTTCATTAGACTCTTCCAGAATCTTCCAGAACCTTAGGGTCAGAGACTTACGGAGGTCACAGAACCCTGATTCTAGAGACTTCACCTGTCTCTCTAAGGCACATAAGTCACTCTCAAGGATCGATCTACTTCTCTTAGATGAAAGGCTGTGTAAATTAAAAGTTGTCTCTGGAATTCTCCCATGCCCCTATCTTCCTTGATTTTCAGCCTAGCTATTTTGCTCCAAGAAATTGTCGGTTTTATTTTCCAGTTTACTTGGCATCAGATTTCAAGTTTAAAAACTAGCTTAAATCTAAGTTTGAAGAGTACACCTCTTTTAATCTCGAATATATCAATCGTCCCACTATCTTTTGGGAAACTGCGAAGGCAGTACTCAGGGGGGAGATTCTAGCTTATAGCATAAGTAGGACAAAGAAAATAAAACTTAGGGAAAAGGAAATTCTGAATGCAGCATCTAATTCATACAAATATTATCTCTTAGAGAAAACATCTGAGAGTTGGGCACGATATACTCGAGCACTAAAGGAAAGGGATTCTTTTCTTCTATATAGGTCATCTCAGAAAGACCTGAGATTTCAGGCTAAATTATTTAGACATGGAAATAAAACCAGAAAACTTCTTGCAAGTTTAGTTAAAAGGGATAAAGACTCATCTTTGATTGACTTCTTACATGAAGAAGGTAAAACATTAACAACACCAGAGGAACTCCTGCAGACCTTCTCAAATTACTATCAGGACCTGTACTCCCTTAAATATTCAAACAATTCTGAGCGTGAGGATTTTTTTAGTAAAATTTCCTACCCGACACTAGCACCTAACTTAGTCAAAACTCTCAATCTTCATATTTCTGAGCTTGAAGTGTCTAGAGCAATTCAAGATCTTTCTCTGAATAAAGCTCCGGGCCAGGATGCCCTTCCCAACGAATTTTATAAGATATTATCCCCGGTAATCTTGTTGTCACACTTAACCTCAATTTATAATGATATATACATAAAGGGTAATTCCCCTTCTTCCAGCTTTGCTGCTTCCTACACTACACTAATCCTTAAGCAAGGGAAGGATCCTGATAAGAAGGAATCATATAGGCCTATAGCCTTGTTGAATTCGGATTGCAAGATACTTACCTCTATCTTAGCATTGAGGCTTCAAGCTCTTCTCCCTAGTATTATTCATAAGGATCAGGCAGGTTTTATGTTTAAACGAAATTCTTCAGCTAAAATAAGGGAGGTGTTTCTTACCATAGACTACTTTAAAACCAGGGAGAGACTGGGGAGCGGTAGGGGAGGGGAAATTTCCAATTCAGCAATCATCTCAATAGATGCTGAAAAAGCCTCATTCATTATGATCATTTACTTCACTCTCTTCAACGATTTGGCCTTCATGGTAGTTTTCTCAAATGTATTAATAATCTACATAATGTAGCCTCCTCAAAGATGTTAGTTAATGGTATGATTTCTTCAGATATCTTGCTTAGAAGAGGAACTCGGCAGGGATCTCCCCTCTCTTCTCTTCTCTTCTCTTTAACATTTCCATTGAACCTCTCGCTATTTGTTTTAGACATCATCTTGAAGGGATTAGGATTGGCAAGAAGGATCTGAAAATAGCTCTATACACTGATGATATTCTCATATATATTACAAACACTTCCATTAATATTCCTAAACTCCTGTCAATTATTGATCAGTTTGGCTCTTTCTCTGGCTATAGGGTGAATACCACAAAATCTGAACTTCTGTGGATTAAGCAATCCAATTAATCCCTTGTAAATATGCCATTCAGAGTAGTCTCTGGATACTTTAGGTATGTGGGTATTGCAATTTCCTCTAACCCGGATACTTGGTATAGCCTTAACATTCTCCCAGTGTTGAATAAAATTAAGGAGAGTTTGAAAAACTGGCAAAACCTTCCCCTCTCTCTGTCAGGCCGTATAGCCCTCTATAAGATGGTCTGTCCCCCTAAACTACTATATGTTCTCCAGAATACTCCATTGATCCTTAAGGGAAAATATATTTTATTATTCAACGCTGCCTTGAGAAATTTTATCTGGCAAAATAAAAAACCCAAAATCTAAACTTTCCCTTCCTAGAAAATTTGCGGGGCTAGCTTTACCAGATATCAAGATATATAACAATGCCTTTATGGCGCGTCTAATTATTGATTGGATCTTTGCGAGAGACTACGTCACTGACAATGAACTTGAGAGAAGTGTAGCTTATCCACTTTTGCCCGTAGCAATTATTCATTGCAACTCTAGTTTACTACCTAGAGAGGTGAAAAAAATGAGAACCATTTTTAACCCACTCAGGCTTGGTGGAGAGTCTGTAAACTCCTCGATTTAGATCATAGGGTATCCAAATATATGCCACTGTCAGGTAATGCTCAATTTCAAGCTGGACTTCAACTATCTCCCTTTCAGAGGTGGAATAGTTTAGGTCTAAGTAATGTCTCCCAAATGTTAGATTTTGATAGGAGATGCATTAAAACCTTTGGATTCTTTAAGGGGGAGTTTAATCTCCCTCAAAAAGACTTTTTTGCGTACCTACAAGCAAGGCATTTTGCGCTTAATGTAACAAGTAATTTTGGCTGGAATTGGACTCTGGGGAGTATAGAGAAATGGCTTGTTCTAGTTAAAAATGGATTTATGCCAGTTTCCCCTTATTAAGCCCTGAGTTCCCTAAAGGGTACCCTTAACCTGGAAAAGATCTCCTCTAAATGGGCCGCAGTTTTATTACAAAATTATGTGGATACTGGTCTTATTCAATCCTCAATTCTTGAAGTAACGCGAATCACTCTTTCCTCCTCCTGGAGAGAATCTTAATAAAACGTTCGGGATCTCCCCTCTGACATTAACGGTATTGCATCTATTGTACCTATGGAAGGACCCGGAGGAACAGCAGGTAAACATTAAAATTGTCAACATGGTCATATTAGCAGCTAGATATCTAATCCTCAAAAAATGGAAAGGAAAAGTGACCCCCAGTATTCCAGAGGTTAAAAACTGTCTAAAAAAATAGTGTATTCTTGAACAGATGGATACCAATTTAAATGATGACATTACTGCATTTTTTTTGAAGTGGTCAGTTTTTATTAAATCTTTCCCTCTGAGTGAAATTGACCATTTAATTTACCCATTCAGAAACTCAGAACTTGTGTTGCTGTGTATATGGTAACAGGTCTGCTTTCCCCACCCCTTTCTTCCCCCCCCCCTTCCCCCCTTTTTTGTGTTGAGTTTAATAGGGTGTTTTTTTGTGCTTTGAATTGTTTGGTTATGATTTATTATGTTTAATTTTATTTTTTTGGCTCAGTCTAGATCTACTATCCTGGCCCTCTTGGGCCGGGTATGGATTTGTTTAATCGCTGTCTGTATGGGATTCGGCCAAGTGTCCTATGTTGTTGTATTAAGAAAATAATAAAATACTCCAACAGAGTATTACATAGATAATTGGAGATACAGTTGAGTTTATATAATAGGATTATTACAGGTTAACTAGAGAACCTTCACTGGATGTTTTGATTTTCATTTGAGAGGAAGAATATCAGTAGGGGACTATGCTGCACTTTGGCTAAAAGTTCAGAAGGAGGCATTTTTGTTAGGTTATAAAACCCTTAGGATACTTGTACGTCAGTAAATGTCCTTATTTGTCAGATGTACTTTTCTTTTTTTATTCTGTATGGTTCATGGTTAATGCAAACTTTTTTCCTTTTTTAGGCACCCTGCGAGGTGCTCCCTTTTGTTTTTCTTTGCTTGTCTTCATGGGATTATATATGTTCAAGTCAAAGTGTATACTCTGTTGGATCGTAAATAAAGATTTAAAAAAAAAAAAATTACATTCCCTATCTAAAAGTTTTGACTAGACTTACCTTTAAGTGCCCAATAAATGAAATCTCGCACATAAAACAAACTGATTGCTAAGTGGTTAAAAAAAATTATTTGGATTTTTCACCTTAACGGCAAGCATGCAGAATTCATAAGGACTCTATCACCCCCTATTAAGCCGGTTATTTCACTGGTATGTCTTGTCAATTCAAAGCTGATGAGGTTGTCTTATTTTTTTCTCTTTATTTATTTATTTTTTTTCAATTTTTCTTTTGTGCATGTTAGAATTTACTCTTTTATTGAGGGTGTTTATTCTGTTTTTTATTAGTTTGTTCTGTAATGTAACATTTTTGTGATGCTGTTATCTTCAACATTAAGGGCTCGATTTATCAAGCCTCTAGGGCAGCAAGTTCTCTCAAGAACTTGCTTGCCGTGATTTATCAAGCAGCGGTCACCAGACCACTGCTTCCCTAACATCTACACCACCTCTATTGTGGCGAAATTCAATCTCCTCGGTCGAGTCCGACCAAGGAGATTGACAGCTCCTGCCCGCGTGTGATTGGCTGTGCGCGGGCAGGGGGCGGGATTGCACACGAGCGCAAAATTGCGCTCGTGTGCAATGTTAATTACCTGCGGGTAATTTCGCCCCGCCACAGGTGAGCTGAGGTGTACAGGGGCGGGTATACGTACCCCTGTACACCTCAGCTATGATAAATCTAGCCCTAGACCTTGTTCTATATATTGATAGGATGAGATGAGCAGTGTGTACAAATCTCTTTAAATTAAGCAATTTTTAAGTTATGATATTTAGTTTCATGAACAGTGGTTTTTTTATCAAGACCATTCCAACTGATATTAAAAACATGCAGAACATTTTTTACAAATCATGCAGTACATTTTTTATGGAATGTACATGAGAAAGAAAAACACATTCTATTTAGGGCTTGATTACAAGTGGAGCGCTAATTAGCACTTTTGCTAGAACGCTTATTGCGCTAGTGGTAAACCTTTTGCGCTCGCTGGGTTGCGCTGGTATTACAGGTTAAATGTAAAAAGTTATCATGCTCGCGCTAACCCAATGAGCGCAAAAAGCCGATCTTATACTATCGCACGCATGATAACCTATGGAGAAAAAAAGTGGTAAAAAACCCTAACAGCCTACTTGTGCAAACCCAATCGCCATAAGCCTCTACTCTAATAACCTCTAAACCTCCACATAGCCCACTGCAAAGTTCACACTACACTATAAACCCTTAAACTGCCAGCCCCTTAACGTATAGTAAAACACTACACTACTAACCCTTAAACTGCCAGATTCCAAATGCAAAGTAAAACACTACACTATTAATCCCTAAACTGCCAGCCCCAATGCATAGTAAAACACTACACAATTAACCCCTAAACTGCCAGCCCCCAACGCAAAATAAACCACTAACACCTAAACCCCCTAACCAAACACCCCCTAAGTTAAAACAAAATAAACTAACCCTATCTTTACCAAAAAAAATAAAAACTTACCTGTGAAAGTAAAAAAAAAATCTAATCTTACCTTTTAAAATAAAAAAACTATCATTGCTATTAAATTTTTTTAGAAAATAACATTACTAATAAAATAAAATAACCTAACATTACTAATAAAATAAAAAACCTAACATTACTAAAAATAAAAAATAAATACATTACTTAAAAAAAAAAACTAACATTACAAAAAGAAGAAACACTAACATTACAAAAAATAACAAACAAATTACCAAAAATAAGAGCAGAGTTATGCCTATTCTAAATCCCAAAATAAAAAAAGCACCTGAAAAAAAAGCAAAAAAAAAAAAAACAATATTCTAAAACTAAGCTACAAATAGCCCTTTTGTAGGGCATTGCCCTAAAGTGATCAAGCTCTTTTTTTAAAAAAAAAAAAATATTATTCATTCTAACATTAACCCCCCCCCCCCCAAAAAAAAGAAAAAACTATCTTAAAAAAACCTAATCTAAAAAGTGCCCTGAAAAAGGGCATTTGTCTGGGCATTTAGCTCTTTTGCTGCCCAGATAAACAAACAACAAAACTAACTCTAAAGCCCAAGATGGTACTCACCAAAGATGGTGATGGCGGTGCTCTATCTTTATCCTGGTGGTGGTCCTTCTTCATCCCAGTGGTGGTCCATCTTCTTATCTTCATCCCAGCGGCAGCGGGGGCAGTGGCTGTGGTGTTGGCAGCAGTTATCTTCTTCAGAGCTTGAACACAGAGGCCCACTTTATGTGGTCACCATCCACACACTAAATTTGAAATGCGTGGTACCCCTTTTATATAGGGGTACCCTTGCATTCCTATTGGCTGATTTGCATGTTCAAATTCAAATCAGCCAATCAAATGAAATAAAAATATGGAGGGCATAAATTACTGCAAATTCACACTAGCGAATTTGTGGTAATTTTAACAGCGAGCAATCTTGCAATCGTGTTTAAGCTCCTTGCACTAACAATAGTGCTCCACTTGTAATCTGGCTTTTAATGTACACAATAAAATTGTATTTATTGTGCAATTCCATTTTAAAAAACAAAATTAAAACCATTCTAATATGTACAAAATTATAATGTAAAAAAAGCCTTTCAGCGTTGGTGATTGGGTCAACCAAGGTCATTCATTGTTTATTTCTTTAATTGTCTCAGTGGTGTCATTACTATTTTGTAAGCAGTTAACCCATGTCAGTCTCACTGCTTTGTTCCACCAAATTTAAGATAGTGAGTTTGTCTCACATATGCAATTACCAAAAAGAGAATTACATTGAAAACACTGCAATTTGATTTCTATTTACTCTCTGACCCAATTGATCTCTCCTGAGAGCTTCTGCTCTCTATTTTTACTGTAAATAGGATGCATCTTGACACCCACTGGGACCTCCAGTTTTGCCTCCATTTTTTATAAAATGAAATTAAAGGGACATAATACTCATATGCTAAATCACTTGAAACTGATGCAGTATAACTGTAAAAAGCTGACAGGAAAATATCACCTGAACATCTCTATGTAAAAAAGGAAGATATTTTACCTCACAATTTCCTCAGCTCAGCAGAGTAAGTTCTGTGTAAAAAGTTATACTCAGCTGCTCCCAGCTGCAGGTAAAAAAATTAAAAAAAATGAAGAAATGAACAGCAGCCAATCAGCATCAGCAGTGCTGAGGTCATGAACTCTTACTGTGATCTCATGAGATTTGACTTAACTCTCATGAGATTTCATAGTAAGCTTCCTTTACCTGATTGGTGAAATAATATGAGAGTGCACGATGCTAGTCCCTTCAGATGTCCCAGGACAAACACACTAAAATGCTGCTTAGAAATCCTTTACAATGGGAGGTGGCTACTGAGGAACTTTTGAGGTAAAATATCTTTCTTTTTTACATAGAGATGTTCAGGTGATATTTTCTAATCAGCTTTTTACAGCTATGCTGCATCACTTTCAAGTGTTTAAACATTTGGGTATTATGGCCCTTTAAGTCTGCCCATATAAAGATTTAAATGATATTTCACTTAATTTACCAAGCAAAATACTGTGCTAGCTGTGAGTACCGTTATATATAGGAAAATATTTTTTTGGGAATATGGAAAAATATTTTTGGGAATATTTATTGATCACAACATTCCTATAAAGATGCTTCAAAGGTAAAATACATAAACCCCATAGGTATTAATATCTTCTAACTGCAAGTGTTTAATACAAAATAAATAATACAATAAAAATGTAAAAAGTTTATTATAATTACCATATACTGTAATAAATATCAGTAAAATATGGTAAAAGTATGCTAGATACTTACTTTGTGGCACTGGGAGTATGATAGAAAACTAATATCTGTTATTTTCACTTCCTGTGGATAGTTCTCTCGTAATGTTGAGCCGGTGGTGCCGCTTCTTCTTTCACAGGGCACTAAGGGGTGCACTGACAACGAATACACTGGAACAACAAAGCACAAGAGCGCATCCACAACTCAAGGTAAATCTAAAACACATTTATTCAGAGCATATAATCTATTGCATTTACAAGAGGGTTAAAATAAATGAGTCTTGGTTACAACAAGCCCGTGATGCAGATCCGGGTAACAGTTCCGTACAGTGTCTACCTTTGCACTGCTTAGAGTGAGCTGTCCTGTATATCCTCCACTCTGGTTTTCCAATTGGGGCTTTTCGGTCTCTTATGTCTATTGCTGGGTCCTGACAACTGTTCAAATAGACTTTCTCAAGACACTGAAGACGGCTGATGTTTTCCGGCGTGATCCCCTCCTTCTTATACATGCTCACCCCGCCTCCTCTATGATGAGTGATGATGCGGTCTTAGTTTAAATACACGCCTCTTTGTCCATGTGTGACTGGCGTTGCGGGGGAGCGGCTTTATATTTGAATTCATGCTGGCAAAGAGAGAATTAGGCACTAAGTCACTTTCTTAGCTATTTGTTTTCCAAAAATGATTTCTAATTTTCCCTTTTAATTTATGTTGTAATTCTGGTAGATGTAAATGTGTATTGGCGATTTTTTAAAATTTTTTTTTAAGTGTTCATAGCTATGTATGTTTAAGAGTTTAGGTTAATTAGCAAAATGCACACTAAATTTAGCAATGTGAGCAACCAGCCAGTATTTAACCCTTTAAAGACAAGGCCATTTTTCAATTTCCTTACCTTAAGGACCAGGGCTATTTTTACATTTCTGCGGTGTTTGTGTTTAGCTGTAATTTTCCTCTTACTTATTTACTGTACCCACACATATTATATACCATTTTTTTCGCCATTAAATAGACTTTCTAAAGATTATTTTCATCATATCTTATAATTTATTATAAAAAAATATAAAATATTTAGAAAAATTGTAAAAAAACACACTTTTTCTAACTTTGACCCCCAAAATCTGTTACACATCTAAAGCCACCAAAAAACACCCATGCTAAATAGTTTCTACATGTTGTTCTGAGTTTAGAAATACCCAATGTTTACATGTTCTTTGGTTTTTTTGCAAGTTATAAGGCAATAAGTACAAGTAGCACTTTGCTATTTCCAAACCATTTTTTTTTTCAAAATTAGCGATAGTTACATTAGAACACTGATATCTGTCAGGAATCCCTGAATAACCCTTCACATGTATATATTTTGTTTTAGTAGACAACGCAAAGTATTGATCTACACCCATTTTGGTATATTTCATGCCACAATTTCACCACCAAATGCGATCAAATAAAAAAAAAAACATTAATTTTTTCACAAACTTTTTCACAAACTTTAGGTTTCTCACCGAAATTATCTACAAACAGCTTGTGCAATTATGGCACAAATGGTTGTAATTGCTTCTCTGGTATCCACTTTGTTCAGAAATAGCAGACATATATGGCTTTGGCGTTGCTTTTTGGTAAGTAGAAGGCCGCTAAATGCTGCTGCGCACCACACGTGTATTATGCCCAGCAGTGAAGGGGTTAATTAGGGAGCTTGTAGGATTAATTTTAGCTTTAGTGTAGTATAGCAGACAACCCAAAGTATTGATCTAGGCCCATTTTGGTATATTTCATACCAACCTTTCCCCGCCAAATGCAATCAAATAAAAAAAATCGTTAACTTTTTCAGAATTTTAGGTTTCTCACTGAAATTATTTACAAACAGTTAGTGCAATCATGGAACAAATGTTTGTAAATGCTTCTCTGGGGTCCCCTTTGTTCAGAAATAGCAGACATATGGCTTTGGCATTGTTTTTTGGTAATTAGAAGGCCGCTAAATGCTGCTGCGCACCACACGTGTATTATGCCCAGCAGTGAAGGGGTTAATAAGGGAGCTTGTAGGGTTAATTTTAGCTTTAGTGTAGAGATCAGCCTCCCA
The DNA here is from genome assembly GCF_027579735.1 of Bombina bombina. Lineage (NCBI taxonomy): Eukaryota > Metazoa > Chordata > Amphibia > Anura > Bombinatoridae > Bombina > Bombina bombina. The sequence continues at coordinate 1,013,054,420 of NC_069502.1, forward strand.
TCTGACATATCCCACCCCCTGATCCCTCCCAAACAGCTCTCTTCCCTCCCCCCACTCCACAATTGTCCGCCATCTTAAGTACTGGAAGAAAGTCTGCCAGTACTAAAATAAAAGGGTATTTTTTTTTTTTTTTTTTTATTAATTATTCTGCCTTGTAGGATTCCCCCTTAGCCCCCAATCTCCCTGATCCCTTACCCCCAAACAGCTCTCTAAGCCTCCCTCGACTTATTGGCCTCCATCTTAGGTACTGGCAGCTGTCTGCCAGTACCCATTTTTCTAACAAATTTGCCCTTTTTTTTTATAAAAAAATAGAATCCCCCTATTTTCTGTAGTGTAGCCTCCCTCAGTACCCTCCCCCTCCCGGATTCCTTTCCAAAACATTTTCCAATTCCCTTTCCCCTCTCCTTCCTTTGCTTATACAAGTTTCGGTAAATGGGATTACTGTGTGCACGCACACATGCGTGCATTCACGCTCCCCCTCCCGGATCCCTTTCCAAAACATTTTCCCACTCCCATTCCCCTCTCCCTCCTTTGCCTATACAAGTTTTGGTAAATGTGATTACCATGTGTGCACGTGCGCACACACACGCTCCCGAGCTCCACCCCCCCACCTTCTCACAGGATCACAACAGGATGCGAATGCCGCAATGGCAATGGGCCGCCCACCTGCCTCCCTGCTAAAGCTTCCACCCACCAACGATTGGCACCACCGCTGTCTGATGCAGAGAGGGCCACAGAGTATCACAGCATCTGTAACTCTGCAAATCTATTTCTGCAGTGCCCCACTCGTGGGGCATGCAGAAATAGTGTGATCTCGCTATTTTGAGCGAGATCGCAGAAGAGAAAAGCCCAGGACTGCAGCAATGTACAGGGTACATCTCTGGTCCTTAAGGGCATAACGACCAACGTCGTACAGGGTGGAATGCAACCAATAGTGCAGGGTGTGTAAACCTTAGCATGATCCTGTGTTAAGAATAGAGCAGAATCTGGTATTACAAGTGAACTGTAAAAAAGTTTACCAGATAGACCACAATAGTGCTAATATTTTTGCGCTTCACTTGTAATCTAGCCCCTTGTAAATCGAATAAATATACGTTGTCTTTTTGTCTTTCTATATAATAACACATCAGTCAAGTCTAAACAAATTTATATATATATATATATACACTCCTCCAATCAACATTAAATTGTCTTAATTCTGTGCTGTCTACTACCATGTTTTACACATAACAATGGAAAGGTTTTAGACACACGAAGAAGACAGTGAAGACTCTGTTGCTTGTTTTTAATCTATTCCATAAACAACCTACATTTACCTTTATCTAATTCACCTATACTAACAATTAATATATCAAGACAACAACAGGATTGGTTACATAATATAATAGTATTAAGCAGGTTGGTTGGTTGGTAATGTTGAAAAACATCCAGTTCTATACTCTAAAAATCTAGTTTTTTTTTCCACTGTTCTCAAAACAGCTGGCACTGTCTATAAATTGTGCCAGAACTTTTACATACTCATCTCTTTATTTTCTACTGGTGGAACATTCTCTCTGGTCACTGGACCATTTGAATCTGTGGGATTATTTCTGGCAAGTACAGTATTTTTTCTCTGTAGACATGCCATCCCTGCTGTCTTTTAGCTTGGCATTCTCACGTCACCACTTATTCCTCTACATTATACAGGAAATTACTGATCTCAAAGCAGACGTACAATTTGTAAAGTACATTTTTTTTTAATTTAATATATATTAATGAAAATGCATTAAATAAAAAAATAAAAAAATGGTATATTGCTATAAGTACTGCACATTATATACATTTGGCAAAAAGAGTATATTATTTGCAGAGCCTACTCCATATTAAACAAATCTTAATTTTGAATTTTATTTCCCTTATAATATTTTAGTTCTATTCTACTGTTAGTGATTGTATGAATACTTTTTTTTTACTTAAATATCACTTCCCTTAATAAAACTTTTAGGAATGAACAAGAATGATTTCACGGTCTACTGTACATTTTGTTTGGCACATGGCAGGGGGAATATGGAACTTTCGTCTTGTGCTTCCAGCTTCAGTAAGTTCTGGCACTGAACAGTGAGTTTAACACCTTGCAATAAATAGTCTATAAGCCTTTTGGAACTTGGGTGATGATGATGATCTTCAAATAAAATCATTATTGAAAACATTTAAATCTAGGAGAAATAGGAGCTACACTTGTTCTTGCAGAAGATTTATCATTAATAGTTCTTTCATGTCAGAAATGTAACTTTGACCTCAGCTGGCAATTCTCTTATATTGCTTTTCTATCACCTGCCTATTGCAGAAACAGCTACCATCTTCATGTAAATCTGTCATCTGTTTTTGACTCTACAGTGAACTCTTTGGAAAAAAAAATACTACAGCTGCCAAAATAATAAATCTAATCTTAAGAAATTGTACCAAGCTTGTCTAAGTTTACAACATCTTCCTTTAACCTCATTGATATAGACCTTATTGCCTTTAATTAAAAGTGTCTCAGAGTAACCCGCTAAAGTCTCAAGTCTTTTGTTACATGATAAATGGCCTGGAGGTAATACAAAGGGCTACTCATTAAAAGCAATGAGGCCACGAACAATATGTTACAATGAAAAGTCTTCTGCTCCACCCAGAAGATAAAGTTAAATGTTTTGTAGAATTATGGATGGAAGTAACTTGAATAAAATCTTTTGTACAATATTTATCTGTTCCACATTACATCACCCCTGGTCAGCTTGATGGTAAAAAGAATTATTATTATTACTATCATTAGTTATGAACCGTCAGCCGTTCAACACCACCATAAAATAACCAGACTTTCAGGAGCTTTGGAAAATCATTAATAATTGTTTCAAACTTATAACTTAACTATATAATGTTAGCAATTGTACAGCTATTATATTATTATACTTACTTAGAACTCTGTTCCAATCCATTAAATTTTTCTATGAGAATCCAACTTATGGTTAGGGGTGAATGGGTTGGCTTCCTATTCTATGGTATTCCAATCCATTAATGTGTCCATTTCAGTTAGTTATGTCAAGCTATGATTAAAGGGAACTAAGACTGCAAAAATAAAATACTAAAATGTGTTAAAGCATTTTATTATTACACTATTGCTTGCATATAGCTACGTGTTTAACCCCTTCAAGAACACATGGCGATTCCTGGATACTGATTTAAAATTAACATTTTTTTTCTCTGAAAAAAGACATTTTGTTATTACCAGATACAACCTATACTGCATATTGTAGTGTATATATGTGTTATTATCAAGTTCTATTTGGAAGAGGGCCAAGCATGGATCCTTGTGCATGGATATTATGGTGACACTTGGCTACAGTGATTTGCAGTGTCACCCTCTAGTAGAGGTGTTGTTTGGCCTTACACACTCATAATACATACATACATTATACGTAATATATACACTTGGATTTTGTTAAAACCTGCATGGATCCTCAAGTGATTTACTATGGTGGCAGAATTCTGCGGCAACAGAGAGCCACCCTCTACACCTTGTTGCAAGGTGTAGATAAACATGTTTGTTGAAACATTCTAGTGGCTGTATTCCATTAACCCACACTCTATGCATTTTGTGAGCTGGCCATTCTCTTTTATTTTTTTATTTTGCATAATTGAATTGTACTTGTTGATCAGATGCAACAGTCTGTGATTTTATAATTTTTTGTTTTCATATTTGTTTATACTGAAATCCCTGTCTTTTTTCTAATTAAGAAGTAACAAATACATTTTTGAAGTCTGCATATAATGTGTATCTATTTTAAAATATAAGACTGAACTTGCCAACTCCCTACCCCTAGAATTTAGGGATTAAAGGCCTACAGCTTGTTACCAGCAGAGAGGGAACTTTAATAACTTAACCATAACCTATAATTACTTATAACTCTATAATAACTTATAACTATTTAACTATAAATAACGACACAACACTTAACTTTAGTGGATACATTTTCAACCGTCACAGGTTAAAATTGTTTATTAAAACGGTAAACATAACTTAGGAGCCGACAAGTCTAGGCTGGCGGCAAACAAGAGCTGGCTAACCCAGCGCTACTGGAGGTCAGTGGCCCAAAAACGGAGACTGCAGCAGAGGGGAGGGTCCCCTCTGCCCTGGGAGATGCTACTGAGGGAAGCAAGCTGATGGATCCACCCACAAGGGGAAGGAGGGGCACCCCATGTGCACCTGAGGCTATCCGCCCCTCCCACTTTTAGATTGGCCATCGCTCCCCCCGTTCACCCTCACCCCACGCAACAAGGCCACGACCTCCCGCCACAAGATAACATCGGAGATGGTATCCTTGCCGCCACAAATAACACTACCACCTGACTTATAGGAAGGGGATAAGAGACCTTTGAATATTGCTAATAAATATATCCAAGGCTGCATCTTGTAAATGTACCCTATCCTTCCTATAATTCTCAGGCTTGTCAGCCGTTAAGGCTTCGTGTCTGACCACGAAACCTCCCTGTTCTGTGACGGTCCTGCCAATGGTCGAATTAATCTTCTTCCTAACCCTATAAGCTGCACTATGCAAGGACATATGCCTCCATTCCAGTCTCGGGATAATGTTAGACCAGCCCAAGGTGACATTGGGGATACAGGTTTTTATCCATGCTATGTCTGCCTGCATGATCTTAATAAACTGCAGAACTGGAAGGGCACCTAAATCATTTCCCCCTAAGTGCAAGATGATAATATGGGGTTTCCCCAGTGAATAAGGGCTTCGGACAGAAGGGAAGGGAGTCTAGGCCAACACATTCCCCTTTCACCCAACCATCTAACTGACGCTCTGGCAGGGGAGAACCCAAAACTCTGACCACCGGGGTGGGACAAGCACCAAATCGATGCCCAGTGCACGTAGGAGTGCCCCACAATCCAAATTCTTGTTGCGCCTTAGGATACTCCTGAAAAAGCAAGGAAAGTTAGTAACTGTGCCTAAACTGGAATCAAATTTAAACAAGGGGCCATACATAAGACCTATATTTGTTGGACCCCCACCTGCCTAAGCGCTTAATAGAATCCACGGAATGTCCTGATGTCGCTGCATTAGTCGCTGCACCTATCCTAAAGGAATGTGGGGCTATTTTGGAAGCATCAAGACCCGCCATAGTAGCAGCGCGGGACAGGTTTCTGCGAAACTGATAAATAGACAGTGCGGAACCATTTTCATGTATGAGCAATGGGCCTTGGACTGGGGGACGGGCAGCTAAATATAGATTCACTAATTTGACAGGGCAGCAATCACCAGGCATTTTGGAAATGGTCACCCAAATCCCCCTGCCTTGTTGATCCGTTTTTGAACGAGGGAGGAAGAGCAAAATAGAGTCGGGGGAGGCTTTAATATGCTGGATTTGGACGCCCTTGTTATTGCAATGCTTGGATTGGGAAACCAGCTCACCTATGTGCAGGGCAGCCGCGTATGCCAATACAAAAGCCGACCGAAATAAACCGAGCTCATATGGAGAAGAGCACACTGCCTCCAAAACCAAGACCACCTTCTCCAGGCGTTCCTGGGTAATTGGCTCACGAGAATCCTTTTGTTGCGGCTGCAAACGGCCCCAACCCTTAAGTACGTGTCGCACAAAAAATGAATTAGTGGGATCAGGTAACGTAAGCGCCCGATAGAAAAAGTGATAGCAGGTAGGCGAACCTGAACGGCACCGGGGCATGCCCCAGCCGACCATAAACTCACCAGCCAATTACACAAAGTAACTTGCGAAGCTGCAGCCACCTCCATCTTCTGATCGTGGCAAAAGGAGTCCCATTCCCTCCAAGACCTGACATAAGAGTACCAGGTGGATGGGGCTAATGATGCCCGGACTAAAGGGAGCAGGGATATCCAGGATTCAGAAGCTGCCAAAGAAATTGGGGACAGGGTAAGCCTAATCTGGCAGCGCAAGGGGCAAGACGTCTAAATGTCGCCCATTCAAATCTAGAGAGCGCGTCAGCTATTACATTGTTCACCCCGGGGACATGTTGCGCTTGAAACTGAATGTTAAGCTCCAGACAGCATAACACCAAATGTCGTAACAAGCAAACCACAGCAGCCGACGTGGCGGACAGTCTATTAATGGCATGCACGACACTCAGGTTATCTGTCCAGAAGATAACACCCCTGTTTGAAAACTGCTTTCCCCAGAGCTCAATTGCCAGGACTATGGGGAACAATTCCAGGAGCGTGAGATTGCGGGTTAACCCCCGAGTCTTCCAATCCTTAGGCCAAGGGCCCGCGCTCCACTCCCCCTGAAAGTACGCCCCATAACCACCGGATCCCGAGAAGAAGGGACTGCAATTGTTTTAGCGTAATGTACTTTGATGAAACGGCCACTTTAACCGCCTCTAGCATACTCTGCACTTTGTCAAGGGGTAATCTGCAAATCATTTGCTCCGTGTCAATTTCTATGCCAAGGAATGTTAAACAGGTGACTGGACCTTGAGTTTTCTCCTCAGCAAGAGGAACCCCTAAAAGAGCCATGAGTTCTCGCATAATGTTCATTGCCTCTAAGCAATCATCGGAATCCCCCTGACCTACAATCAAGAAGTCATCCAGGTAGTGAGCTATGCAATCCCTGCCTACCATGCGAGCCATGGCCCAGTGCAAAAAGGTGCTGAACTTTTCAAATAAAGCACAAGAAATGGCACAGCCCATAGGCAGGCAGCAATCAACATAGAAATCACCCTGGAACTTACAACCCATCAGCGGAAAGGCAGAAGGATGCAGGGGCAATAAATGAAATGCGGATCCTATATCTAATTTCGCCAATAAAGCCCCTTTCCCTCATCCCTGGACTAGCTCCAGTGCGCTGTCAAAAGATTGATAGCGCACCGAGCTAAGCTCAGGATCGATTGCGTCATTCACTGAGCTTCCTTTAGGGTAGGAAAGGTGCTGTATCAAACGGAATTTTCCTGGCTCTTTTTTTGGGACTACTCCTAATGGTGAGATCACCATGTCACGAAATGGAGAGGAAGGGAAGGGCCCTATCCTGTGACCTAGGTGTAGTTCCTTGACTAATTTTTTCTGCACTATGTGAGGGTATTCATGTACTGAGCGCAGGTTTCGATGTTTGACTGAGCCTCTAAAAATCGCATTAACTGGAATAATAAAGCCGCTGCTGAACCCCTCCCATAACAAATTTGCGGCTTCGCGATTGGGGTAATAACGCAGCCACAATTCAAGCGCTCCACCGCAGAATTTACAATTATGTCTGAATCCGCATGCGCTTCCTTTCTCACATTTGTTATCCTGGAAAGTCCAGCAGGATCCACCCCTTCGCTTTTCTTTCTGGTTTTGAAAGGACTGAGTCACTGCAGAGGTGGACGTGGAGGGAGAACTCTGAGGGCCCAGTCGCTGCCAAAGATGGGTGTCCATACAATCAAATGTAAGTACCGGATTACCTGCCATCTTGTGCCTGAATTCTGAGTCGTAGTCCCGCCAGGCCCCCTCACTGAATTTTCTCTGTATCCAGTGGATCGAATCTGTGTATTTTAAAATGGCATGGTTTTGATTTGGGTACCTCTCTAGATAGCAGGATGAAAACACCCTAAAACAGATGAGCCATTCCTCAAAAGTTTCAGGACGTTTAAACCTCTTAGGGCCAGTCCCATCTGAGCTTTTCTCCTTTTGCCTATAAGCTTCAGGGGATAATTAAAAAATATTGACGTATTTCCCCTGCTGTATTTTTTTAATAACAGAATGAGGAAGAAAGGAAGCTGAGTCCTGAAGTCAGTAATAAGGGTTTATTTTTGAGCATTTTTTTAATAACCTTGGGCTTTAAATGGGCATGCAGCGAAGGTATATATGAGGGGATAGTGTCCTCATGCAAGGCAACTTTTCTCTCGGGGATAATACTAAAAGGAGCACTCTGAACTTGATTACCCTGAGAAGCTGACTGAGTGATTACTGCAACTATACTATTTTGCTTAAACCCCCTGACTGCATCTCACGCCACATCTTATTGACCATGTGAAACATTCTCTTTTGACCCTTTCCCCTTAATCCTAAAGACCTGTCACTACCTGAATCTGATCCAGACAGTGAAGAGTCAGCTGAATCAGACCTATCGTGTGTGAATATTGGTGTATTATGCTCATTATATACAGTTTCACATGACTCACCAGTGGAAGAGGATGATGATTGCAGCCCCGAAGCCGTTTGAACTGGAGCGGCAGAGGATGATGATTGCAGTGTTAGTTGCTCCAAAGCCGTTTGAACTGGAGCAGCTTGCTGGATCTGCACAGAGGGAGCTGCTGAAACCGATGCCTGTAGTGAGGTGCTGGGCAGGGCGGACGAATCCCGAGCTGTGGCCATATCTGTGGCTTGGTTTTGAGGTTGTATTACCCCCTGCAAAAGAGAAAATAACTTGCGAGCATTGCGAACTTGGGGAATGGCAGGAGCTGCTAAAGTATCATTTTGTGAAACCTGAATATGCCTAGATTGT